>NC_064286.1:2440273-2453605 GCF_019186545.1 Solanum stenotomum
CAAAAGAGATTGCTCGAATCGTAAGCACTGTCTTAAAATTGGTGGACTCCAATTGGATTTAAGTAGTAGGCCCAAGTTAGATAGAAAGGGGACCCAAAAATACAAATTAATTTCATATTTCTTCTGTATTCACTGGCAAAATACGTTATCTTGCTTTTCTCCTTTTCCGGCGAACTAATGTCTGTTCATTTTTCTGGCGAAATTAAGTTTGTAAGTTCCTTTACACGAGTTATAGATTTTGTTTCAGCTCTTTTTGTCCTTAGATTTCTTTTACTATATGTTGATTCCTTGTAGCTCAATAATCGTATTATTTCTTACTATGTGCTGTTTTTGTTATTATGTGTTGCTTCTTAGGTAGGGTAAGGTCTGCGTACACTCTACCATCTCTAGCCCCACTTTGTGGGATTACACTAGGTATGTTGTTGTTGCTAGACACTTTGAACTGCACCAAGTAGAAAATTAAAGTTTGGGTACTGAAAATCGACAGGTTTTGGTGATCAATAAAGTGGGTTTAGAACGATGAGGTCTCAGGATTCATAGAGTTATTCGATATGTCTGAGGTGCAGACAAGCTGGTCCGGACTCCACGGTAATTAATAAAAAAGCATTTATTGCATATATTTCTTGTTTCAACCTCCATCAAGAAGGTGTTTGTGACATTGTTGCATATATTAGTGGGAGTGCAATGCATGAAATCCTTAGTGTGGAGAAGGATTTTTGTCTTTTTCCGAGTTTGTTTCTACAATCTAAACTTGGTGGCTTGAAAGAATGCTACTTTTATTTCCTAGAAATATCAGATTTAAAACATTCTTGACAACTGTGATTTTGACTTGCTGATATTAGTACATCATTTTCGTGGCAATTTTGAGAAGGCTAGAGCTTAACTGAATCTTAATTCTTGATGTACTGCTGATATTTCCTGTGTTTTAGGATCTGAGAGATGCGCAGAACCTTGTCATATCTGAAGGGGATAATCATCTAATGCTTTCAACATCAAGCACTTGCAATTGTGTCATAAGTTTTCCGAAAATGGCATCTGACTACAGGGAAATCCTTAGATCTGCAGACCCAAATTATGAACCAGGTTCTTATGCAAGTATTGTTAAATTCGTGTTGTTGGAAGTTGGGGCTGAAGTGCTTGCTGCTCGGCTGGTCAAGAGAGCAGCTGAGGGAAAGCATTTCATGCCTGCAAAGCTCTTGCAGACCCAACTGGATTTGCTTCAGATTGATGAAGCGGAAGGGATACTTAAGGTTGATGCTACTATGGATCCTGACACCATATTGAAAACCATACAAACTTATGTCATCTGATCACAAGTCCACAAGAGATGGATTAAATTGATGATGAATTATTTTAAAGAAAACTTTGTGATAAACAGAATTTTTATTGTAATATATATTTTTCATTGCATTTTTGTTAGCAAGACATACATCTGAACAACAAAGCTAAGAAAAATTAGATGAAACAAAGTAACAATGTTTCTCATTCAAGAGTGTTGTGACTATAGCAAAAGCAAAGAGACGATGACACAAAATAAGATCAATAAAGAGAAGCTAAGTCTTTATTATAATTCTTGTGGTCTGAAACACCAAACTAGCCATTCAATTCATGTTGTTCCATTGCTTGTTACCAGGAACCCAGTTTGGACACGTGGGACTGAAGTGTCTGGACATGACTCTCGAATTCAATAGCTCAACAAGGGGTTCAAATTTCACACATCGGGGTGTCTTATATTGGTCAAGGGAAGCACCTAAGCTAACACAGTAATCCATGAGCTTGTCAAAAGTCCCAATTTCCACTATCCTGATTTCCAGAGGCCCAATGGATTTGTCAGAGGCACGCCCCTGGCGGTAGACGCTATTTAGAGATTCTTCAATGGTGAGGCAACAATCTTCAAAGACTGAAGGAGGAATTTGGGTAGAGCCATTCACACTGAGCTCCCAGAATAGGACATAGTGGCCTGGAATAGTGGCGGTATTGGCATAGCTGGTGTACTCGGCTACATTTGTATCAAATGGTATCAGATTGTGCACTGCATTTTTCACAGCATTTTGTAGCTCAGCTTCATCAGTCTTGTCCGAATCAATGCTCAAGATTACATTTTCCCGACATACGAAGTAGAATTGAGGTGCATTGTTCTTGTATCCAGCAACTCGAAGCACATCACCCACTCTGTATCTATAGAGTCCTGAAATGGCACAAGTCCAAGCAAAATAATCATTAGCAGACATGTTGGACCGACAGATTATAAAAAAGAAACGAGTCGAGCATTTTGTTTTGCATTTGGAAGTACCTGAATATGTGGTTACAACAAGCTCGTACTCCTGGCCAATCTGGACATCAACCAAATCAACTAATTGATTTTGTTCTTTCTCATTAAGCGGGTTGGACTGGGAGATTGATTTGATGACTCCATTGTCTCGGTGAATTGGTGCGAACTCAAAATAGCACATGGTGGGAATAAGGGTGTAAGAGACTTCACTGGGCTTACAAAAGGGGTTCAAGTTGATTCCAAAGTAGCATTCTGAGGAACCATACATGGTAGAGACAAGAGGGAGGCCATTGCTGTAATAATCAAGGGTAGGTATATACTGTGACATGCTTCCGGTTACAACAACAGCCACATACTTTGTGTTAGGCCACAACCTAGCGATGATCCCTTGCCATGAATCTCTACTGCATTCAGCCTCGATAAAATCAGCTAACTCTGGGTCAGGTTTGAGGATTTTCATCACCGACTCTCTCACTGACTGATCTGTAATTTGGGTGTTAAGGGTTCCCATTCGAATATCGTTACAAAGTAGAGACCAGTGCTTTTCTAGGAACCGGATGGCACGGATGAAGCTGGATGCAAAGGGTGAGCCAACGCTGAGGACTTCTTTGCATTGGTAGAGACCACAAAGCATTTGGGAGTACATGTTTTGGTAAGAGTCTGGGCAGAGAATGGTTTCAGCTGGACTAGTGTAGTTTGCATAGGGGCTAAACCGGTTGTTGTTGAAATAAGGACTCTTGCACATACTTGTTAAAACAGGGCGAGCTGTTAATCCTCCTGGGGTCTTGGCTTCGGACTTTATGGACCAGAAATACATTCCTTTGCCCTTTTCCAAATCTGGAACAAATTGGCTTATCACAGACATCACCAGGCCGCGAAGCTGAAATCTCTTCCCAATCTCTTCTGGAATTGTTGGCATCAATTTTCTCTCCCCTCCGGACGTCCCAGAACTGCACATAAAGAATGCACTTCAGCTTAAATTAAAGACAAAGAATACACACGCCAGAACGAGATCATCTTTATGAGATACAGAGAATGTGAATTGTGTACTTTATAATAGGACACTATTGAGATGGAGATGCACATTTCGAAAAGACAAACCTTGTCAAGAATTCAGAGATGGGTTGGGAGCAGAAGATTGGAGATTTATCACCATTGGCTATACGGTTAATATCAGGCTGAATATCTTCGTAGGTGATGACAGGCATGACTTTCTTGAACGTCTCTCTATCAGTGTGACCATTGAGATCATGGCGCTGCAAGTACTCAACATTGGCATTTCGAGAGAGGATTTCAGCAAGAACTCTCTTTTGGACCTCATCAACGTTGGTCGTGACCTCTTCAATGAACTGAAGAGCCCTCTTGTTTTCCTCCCCTATACTACCCTCAGTGGCCTTCATCGGGCTCTTTGATGCCGCAGGTATGGTTCTTTCCATATTAATAAAGACCTGGCTGAGTCAAATTTTTTTTACTAGGTGAACAAAATGTATAGTATGTGTGTGGATGAAGGTTGAAGTAGCTTTATATAGAGGACGTTTAGGGCGACGTTAAAAGCAGAGACAGATGGGGTGTATTGACTATGGGCTCAACTGAATTCAGTATGTAAACTTGTCTCTGATAGTTCACAAATGGAGTATGTTTCAGTGGCCTTCAAAGATATACAACTTTAAGGCCACACATAAATTTTCTTTTTGATA
Organism: Solanum stenotomum; assembly: GCF_019186545.1. Lineage (NCBI taxonomy): Eukaryota > Viridiplantae > Streptophyta > Magnoliopsida > Solanales > Solanaceae > Solanum > Solanum stenotomum. Next base: position 2,444,243 of record NC_064286.1, read on the forward strand.
ATTGTGGACTTATTAGCACAGAGGAGCTCATACATCCATGCGTTGTGCTCTTACCACTAGACTAAAGCCATACAACATTGACCTTTGAAAAGAAATAAACAAATCAACATAGAATAAAAAATAACAGCATGGCCTGATCATCATACAATTGCCAACAGTTGCAATTATAATATTTCCCATCTGTTTAGTGTGGTTTCATTCTTTATACATATGTTGCTTAATTTCCTGACATCATCACCATGTGTTTCATATGTTTTTATAAATTTATAATGGAAAAAGTCATGTTCGTTGTACTAAAGAAAAGGTTGGTCGTAACTTTGGACTTTATTGTTTTCTTCAAAATTCTCTAATATTATTATTGTCAGTACTTTCGTTCTTCAATGTTTTTCATCATAACTTTTTATTTTTGCATTTCTTTCAAACCATGTTCTGAAAAACCTAAGTTCTATCGGAAACATTCTCTTTATCTCACAACATTACGGTTAAGGTATGAGTACACCCTCCCCTCCCCCAAGCCTCACTTGTTGGACTATGTTGGGTATTTTTTTTTTGTTGTTTTCTTCAAATTTCATATATTTTGCTAATTTTTTTTTTGGTTTCCCACTCGACGGTTGGTGGGCCCAATTAAAATTTGATTCACACTAGGAAGTCCTGGGTGAAAACTGTATATCCCATTGTCCACAAGTGCATCTTGAATATGTTTTTTATACGAGGGAAATTGCCTCAACAAAATACGTTTTTATTTGTAGAAAGATCCCACAATGTGAAAATCCAAGTGAGGAGGGTTAGGTCATGTATAACATTGAAATATGAGCATTGTCTCTGATAGAACAACTGAATCCAGTATTCACTCATAAATATATCACGTCCATCCTTATTGAGCATCGTCTCTGATAGTACAAAAATATGTTTCACTACATCTAAATCTTCCTTTTGATAATTTTGATCTGGATTTGGATCAAAAGTAACCTAAATCTGTGCTCATAAGTCACAATTATCTTGTTTTCTTTTTGTTTATTCTCAGGTACAACTGGATTCTGAAATGTGAACTATAAGTTAATTAATATGACATTAATTTATTTAGCAGATCCGAATTCGTGATGCGATGTGCTCATACATCCACGCATTGTGCTCTTACCAGTAGACTAATGCCTTAGGCACTAGAAGTATGTTATCATTTACAGAAAGTTTCTGTTTTTTTCTTCTTTCTGAAATGCTTTTAATCTATGGTTACCCGCCCTTTTCATGAGCGAAGAAAGATAGAGGGGTGAACCTATTATCCACCAAGTTTCTAACCATATGTCATTGACCCTCAATTTTTTTTTCGATTATCAAAAAGAAAAGAAATGTACAAATCAACAAAGAATAAAAAACACCATTGCCAGATCATTACTTAATTGCAGAAAGTTGCAATAATAATAATAATAATAACTTTTTATTGTTTCATTCCAGGGAGGAAAGGGGTAGACAACATCATTCTTGCTCATGAACTAGTACAGGCATACAATAGGAAAAGTGTTTCACCTAGATGCATGATAAAGGTGGATATTCAAAAAGCATATGATACTGTAGACTGGAGGTACTTAGAACAAGTAATGGCAGGACTCGGATTTCCTCAATGATTTATAGATTGGGTAATGCAATGCGTAACCACTGTTTCTTACTCAATTTTAATCAATGGAGAACTGACCAAACCCTTTGAGGCAGCTAGAGGATTAAGGCAAGGAGATCCTATGTCTCCATTTTTGTTTGCTATAGTCATGGAGTATTTGAGCAGAAATTTAAATGACTTGTCAAATCACAAGCAATTCAAATATCATCCAAAGTGCAGCAGGCTCAAGATTACTCACCTAAGCTTTGCAGATGATCTACTGATGTTTGTAGAAGGAGATCCAGAATCTGTTCACATGTTGCAGGAGAAATTTAATGTGTTCACAGCAGCCTCAAGATTGCTAGCTAATCTATCAAAAAGTGCTATGTATTTTGGAGGGGTCTCAGGTATGGTTCAGAATCAAATTCAACAAGACTTGGGTTATAGTTTTGGTGAACTGCCTTTTAGATACCTAGGGGTTCCTTTGGCCACCAAGAAACTCAGTATTGTTCAATGGCAACCTTTGATTGATAGAATTGTGGCAAAAATCTCCTCCTGGACATCAAAGAAATTATCTTATGCAGGGAGAGTACAACTAGTTAGGACAGTGATTTTTGGAGTTCAAGCATATTGGGCTCAAATATTTGTACTACCAGCAAAGGTGATGAAAATAATCCAAGCTTATTGTAGAAGTTATATATGGTCAGGAGCAAATGTGATCACAAAGAGAGCACTTGTTTCATGGGACAAGGTGTGTACACCAAAGTCTGCTGGAGGGCTTAACTTGGTGAATTTAAAAGTTTGGAACAAAGCAGCCATATTAAAAATGTGTTGGGATATAGAACAAAAGCAAGATAGGCTATGGATAAAATGGATCCACAGTTACTATATCAAAGGCCAAAGTATGGAAGAGGTCAGGGTTCCTGCTCAAGCTTGTTGGATGGTCAGAAAGATTCTGGGGACAAAAGAGATGTTGCATATACTACATAATGAAGCTGTGGGGAAGAAAAGTATGATTAGACAAGCTTATAAACAAATGCTTGGCAATTTTTCAAAGGTTGAATGGAGAAATCTTATTTGTTGTAACTCAGCAAGGCCAAAGGCAATCTTTACACTATGACTGTAGGCTCAAAATAAGCTCCTCACAAAAGATAGAATGCTGAAATGGAAAATGCTAGTGGAACCTGTATGTGTTATGTGCAATCAAGAAGAAGAAACATGAGATCATTTGTTCTATGATTGTATATTTGCTCGCATGCTGTGGAGGAGGTTGCTCCAATGGATAAATCAAAACTCCAGCAGCAATGTTATTGTTAGTCAACAATGGATCATAGTAAAGACTAAAGGGAAAAATCCCCAAGCACAGGCCCTGAGACTGATTTATGCAGAGTACATATATGCACTATGGAAGGAGAGGAATACAAGAATTTTTGAGAAGCATGAGACCACAATGGAGAATATAGCCAGAAGAATAGCATGCGTATGTTGTGTTAGAGCTAATATAGCAGCCAGACTCTTCCTCGATAAATCTAGTTTTTAGAATATGATGTTGTTTTGTTTACTGCTTTAGTGAGATAGCCAGTAGAGTGTTGCTGGCTTAGCTTTGTAACTACTATTTTGGTGATTAATAATTTTTCTAATTACCAAAAAAAATAATAAAAAAAAAATATTTCCCATCTGTCTGACATGTTTTTTTTTTAAAAATATACATGTTAATATGACAAAAGATATGGTCAGATAATCATTTACCTGTGTTTCATGTGTTTAACTTTATTTTCCCCCTTCTAACCTGGTGTTCGGTATCAATATTGGAGCCTGACAAAAACCGGATTCGCGATTAATTTGCAGGGCCCATTCCTCGGGGTGGCACTCCCAACAAGATTTCTTCCCTTCTAAGGCTCAAACCCGAGACTTTTGATTTAACTTAAACTTCTTCACCTTAACGACAAGTTTTTATAGACACAATTTTTTTGGCATATTTTAGATAAAATATTATTTTGTTATTGGTAGCTAGTGTAGTGTATTAGTTGAGTGGGTTAACTGCTCTACAAGTTGTTAGTATTAGATTAGAGATATGATTAGTTAAATGGTTAGTACATCTATTGACCTCTGTGTTTAGGTACATTATTTCTTTAAAAAATTATTTAATCAAGTTCATCAAGAGACCAAATCTATGGCTTACTTTGATTTCTATTATCACAATCAGCTAAACTCTATTTTGTTAGTTTTCCACCCGGTGTCCGGTACCACAGTTACAGGTCCTTATTAAACATGGAAAGAACCCTGACTGAGGTAAACGAGAAGATCTTCAGTTTATTGAAGAGGTGACCACCAATGTTGATGAGGTCCAAAAGAGAGTTCTTGATGAAATCCCCACTCGAAATGCCAACGTAGAGTACTTGCAGCGCCTTAATCTCAAAGGTCACACTGATAGAGAAACATTCAAGAAAGTCGTGCCTGTTATCACCTATGAAGATATTCAGTCCGATATCAGCCGTATAGCCAATGGCGATAGGTCTCCAATCCTATGTTCCCAGCCAGTATCTGAATTCTTGACAAGGTCCCACCTTTTAACTTTTTAGATGAAAAATGAGCACACTTGTCTAATTAATAGATTACTACTCCCTCGTTTCAGTTTGGATTTATATGATGGTGTTTGACAGCTGATGTCTTATGAAAGATGCAAAGATTCTTGGAACTTGTTGTTTTGAACATGTCGTTGACATTTTGTGGATATAAAAGCGTGTCACTAAGGTTGAAATTATAGGTTAAATCATTTCTGAATAAAGAAAGTTGTCATTCATTTTGTAACGGACAAATAAGGAAAAAGTTTCTCATTATGGTTTTGTAGTTCTTGTAACTGAGTTCGAAGTCCTTATTATTTGCTGAAGGGTGATTTTTTTGTGTAGTTCTGGGACGTCGGGAGGGGAGAGAAAATTGATACCAACAATAGAGGAAGAGAACAGGAGGAGATCACAGCTTTACGGCCTTATAATGTCTGTGGTGAGCCAATTTTTTCCAGATTTGGGCAAGGGCAAAGGAATGTATTCATGTTCATAAAGTCTGAAGCCAAGACCCCCGGAGGATTATTAGCTCGTCCTGTTTTAACTAGTATTTACGAAAGTCATCATTTCAGAAGCAGAGATAGTCCTGCGTCGCCCTACACGAGTCCAATTGAAGCCATTCTCTGCCTAAACTCTAACCAAAGCATGTACTCCCAAATGCTTTGTGGCCTCTGCCAAAATAGAGAAGTCGTCCGTGTTGGCTCTGTGTTTGCATCCGCCTTCATCCGTGCCATACGATTGTTGGAGGATCACTGGTCTCTAATATGTAACGATTCTGAACGGGAACCATTAACAACAAAATTACAGATCCTTCAGTGAGAGAGGCTGCAATGAAAATCCTCAAACCAAACTCGGAGTTGGCTGATTTCATCGAGGCTGAATGCAGCAAGGATTCATGGCAAGGGACCATTACTAGGCTGTTGCCTAATACCAAGTACATGGACGTAGTCGTGACTGGAGCCATGTCTCAATATATACCAACACTGGATTATTACAGTAATAACCTCCCTCTCGTTAGTGGTTATTTTGAGTTCTTACCAATTCACAGGGGCAATGAAATCATGGAGTCTATCTCCACGCCCACGCCGCTTAATGAGAAAGACAAACAACAATTGGTCAATTTGGTTGATGTTGAAATTGACCAGGAGTACGAGCTCATTGTTACCACGTATTCTGGTAATTTACAATTGCCAAATGAAATGTTCTTTGATACATTCTTTCTTCCATATATATATTTTCCAACATGTGTTCTAATGCTTAGATTTTCAGGACTGTATAGATACAGGATGGGTGATGTGCTCCGGGTTGCTGGATACAAGAACAACGCGCCTAAATTCAACTTTATACGTCGGGAAAATGTGCTCTTGAGCATCGATTCTGATAAGACTAATGAACTTGAGCTACAAAATGCAGCAAACGATCTGATGCCATTCGATGCACATGTAATCGACTACACCAGCTATGCCGATACTGCTACCATTCCAGGCAATTATGTCCTGTTTTGGGAGCTAAGCGTCAATGCCTCTGCCCCGATTCCTCCTTCAGTCCTTGAAGACTGTTGCCTCACCATTGAAGAATCTCTCAGCAGCGTCTATCGCCAGGGTCGTACGTCTGACAAATCCATCGGGCCTCTAGAAATAAGGTTAGTGGAAACAGGTACTTTTGACAAGCTCATGGACTATTGCTGTACTAGCTTATTAGGTGCTTCCATTAATCAATACAAGACGCCATGGTGCGTTAAATTTGCACCACATGTTGAGCTATTGAATTCAAGAGTCGTGTCGAGCTACTTCAGTCCCGTGTGTCCGAAATGGGCTCCTGGAAGTAAGCAATGGAACAATACAGATTGAACTATCTGCGGATTTGAATCTAGCTAGAGCCTATATCACTATTGTTATTTTAAGCACTTAGAGATCATATTTGGTGCATCCAAAGTTTTCAAATTTTGGGTTCGCCTCTCGCCATATAGCACTCATGTTATACAAGTTAAAGTGTCGACTTATGAATATTCAAAGTTGGATGACAAATTGTTACAAAATATAAAAATGTAACATGATGCAAAAGATATGTACATCATATGCACTTTAAATGCTGACTAAATTCGAATTCACGCTAGAAAGTCCGTAAGGCGCTAATGTGATGGATACAGTACAGGTCCTTAAAAGAAACATGGCTGAGGAAAACAAGAAGAATCTTGAGTTTATTGAAGAGGTGACTACCAATGTTGATGAAGTCCAAAAGAGAGTTCTTCATGAAATCCTCACTTGAAATGCCAACGTTGAGTACTTGCAGCGCCTTAATCTGAATGGTCATACTGATAGAGAGACGTTCAAGAAATTCGTGCCTGTTATCACCTATGAAGATATTCAGCCCGATATCAATCGTATAGCCAATGGCGATACATCCCCAATCCTATGCTCCCAGCCCGTATCTGAATTCATTTCAAGGTTCTTCCTTTTTACCTTATCAAATTAGTAGATTAATATTCCCTCGTTTTAGTTTTGTAGTTCTTGTGAGATTCCTAATATTAATGTGCAGTACTGGGACGTCGGGAGGGGAGAAGAAATTGATACCAACAACAGAGGAAGAGCACGGGAGGAGACTTCAACTTTACGGCCTTGTGATGTCTGTGGTGAGCCAATTTTTTCCAGATTTGGAGAAGGGAAAAGGAATGTATTTCTTGTTCATAAAGTCTGAAGACAAAACCCCCGGAGGATTATTTCTTGTTCATAAAGTCTGAAGAAGCAGAAATACTTATGTGTTGCCCTACACGAGTCCAATTAAAGCCATTCTCTGCCTAGACTCTTACCAAAGCATGCACTCCCAAATGCTTTGTGGCCTCTGCCAAAACAGAGAAGTCGTTCGTGTTGGCTCAGTGTTTACATCCGCCTTCATCCGTGCTATGCGATTCTTGGAGGATCACTGGTCTCTACTATGTAACGATATCCGAACAGGAACCATTAACAACAAAATTACTGATCCCTCAGTAAGAGAGGCTGTGATGAAAATCCTCAAACCAGACTCGGAGTTGGCTGATTTCATCGAGGCTGAATGCAACAAGGATTCATGGGAAGGGATCGTCACTAGGTTGTGGCCTAATACCAAGTACGTGGACGTAGTAGTGACTGGAGCCATGTCTCAATACATACCAATGCTTGACTATTACAGCAATAGCCTCCCTCTTGTCAGTACTGTGTATGGTTCCTCGGAATGTTCCTTTGGGATCAACTTGAACCCCCTTTGTAAGCCCAGTGAAGTATCTTACATGCTCATTCCCACCATGGGATATTTCGAGTTCTTACCGATGAACAGGAGCAATGAATTCATCGATTCTATCTCCATTTCTACGCCGCTTAATGAGAAAGACGAACAACAATTGGTGGTCGATTTGGTTGATGTCAAGATTGGCCAGGAGTACGAGCTCGTTGTTACCACGTATTCTGGTAAATTTCATTGCCAAATGAAATGTTTTTTTACACATTCTTTTTTTCCATACATCTTTCCAACATGTCTGCTAAAGCTTGGATGTATCCTTTCAGGACTGTATAGATACAGGGTGGGTGATGTGCTTCGGGTTGCTGGATACAAGAACAACACGCCTCAATTCAACTTTATACGCCGAGAAAATGTGATCTTGAGCATCGATTCTGATAAAACTAATGAATTTGATCTACAAAAGGCAGTGAATAATGTAGCAAACAATCTGATGCCATTCGATGCACGTGTAGTCGACTACACCAGCTATGCGGATATTGCTACCATTCCAGGCCATTATGTCCTGTTTTGGGAGCTAAGCGCCAACGCCTCTCCCCCCATTCCTCATTCAGTCCTTGAAGATTGTTGCCTCACCATTGAAGAATCTTTCGACAGCGTCTACCGCCAGGGTCGTACATCTGACAAATCCATTGGGCCTCTTGAAATCAGGATAGTGGAAGCAGGTACTTTTGACAAGCTCATGGACTATTGCTGTACTAGCTTATTAGGTGCTTCCATCAACCAATACAAGACGCCAAGGTGCGTTAAATTTGCACCGCTTATCGAACTATTAAATTCGAGGGTCGTGTCAAGCTACTTCAGTCCCGTGTGTCCTAAATGGGTTCCTGGAAGTAAGCAATGGAACAACACCAATTGAACTATCCGTGGATACTTACTTCACAGGCAGTGACAGTGGCAGAGGCAGAATTTTCATCAACAGGGTTATGTTCGTGATCTACTACTATATATTAGATACCTAAATAATAGTTTGATTGCTGTGTTGAGCTACTTCGGTCCCATGTGTCCCAAATGGGTTCCTGGAAGCAAGCAATGGAATAACATGAATTGAACTGTTGGTGGATATTGGATGGTTGTTACGTAATGCTTCTTAATGTGTCATATTATATCATATAACGTTTCTTATTGTATCATATGATATGCTTTGCTTGAGTCGAATGTCTATATGTCGAAAACAACGTCTATACCTTCATAAGGTAGAGATAAAGACCATCCTCTCAAACCCCACATGTGGACGATAGGTTGTTGCATGGTTAGTATGATTGTTAGTTTTGTATATATCGGCTTTGAGACAGGATGATAACAGTCGAAATGAAAATGTTGAAATTGATGTGTGGGAATATTACTAGGTGAGATTGGATTAGGAGCAAAGTTATTCGGAATAATGTAGGAGTAACCTTTGTGACAGACAAAATGAGGGAGATGAGACTGAGAGAATAGCAGAAGAAAAGTATAATTCAAAAAAACTTTTTCTAGCCCAAGATCGTTAACTAAAATCCGGAAATTCAACTAAAAGATGAGGAAGCTAGAAGAGAGAAGGAAGATTTTGGAACAATTCTTGAATGCTTTGAAATGTCTTAGTTTTGAGTTGATTACAAATGTCTACTGCCAGTGTATTTTTAGTCATGTAGGGATGATTCTAGATATTAAGAATCTGGACTACAAATATCTAATTATCTCAAACATCTATAAGAAAATATCTAATTTCTACAAGATATTTTTCCAAGTGACTACACGAGGTGTGCATGTTTCTCTCGTAGTACACGTTGCAGGAAAAAACAAAAAAAATAAATAAAGCAAAACCTCTTTCCCAACAGTTTAAAAAGAGAGTTTCTTGCTAAATCTTTTTACTTATATCTTAGTTAAAAATAAAGAATTACTACTAATTCTCAATTAAATTTTGTTGTTAACTTGAAATTTGCAGCATTATTTGAA